>NC_135424.1:23952500-23977500 GCF_051991245.1 Festucalex cinctus
TCCCAGGCCAGCCGAGAGACATAGTCTGTCCAGCGTGTCCTGAGTCGTCCCCGGGGCCTCCCGCCCGTGGGACGTGCCTGGAACACCTCCCCAGGGAGGCGTCTAGGAGGCATCTGAACCAAATGCCCGAGCCACCTTAACTGGTTCCTCTCAACGAGGAGGAGCAGCAGCTCGACTCTGAGTCCCTCCCAGATGACTGAGCTTCTCACCCTATCTCTAAGGCAGAGCCCAAACACCCTGCGGAGGAAACTCATTTCGGCCGCTTGTATCCGGTTCTTTCGGTCACGACCCACAGCTCGTGACCATAGGTGAGGGTCGGAACGTAGATCGACCGGTAAATCGAGAGCTTTGCCTTTTGGTTCAGCTCCTTCTTCACCACGACGGACCGATACAGAGTCCGCATCACTGCAGACGCTGCACCGATCCGCCTGTCGATCTCCCGCTCCATCCTACCCTCACTCGTGAACAAGACCCCAAGATACTTGAAATCCTCCACTTGGGGCAGGATCTCAACCCCGACCCGGAGAGGACACGCCACCCTTTTCCGACTGAGGACCATGGTCTCGGATTTGGAGGTGCTGATCTTCATCCCACCCGCTTCACACTCGGCCGCGAACCGCTCCAGTGAGAGTTGGAGATCCCGGCCTGAAGAAGCCAACAGCACCACATCATCTGCAAAGAGCAGGGATGTGATGTTGAGGCCACCAAACAGAAACCCCTCAACGCTACTCTATTTAGAAGAACCTGCTATCTCGCTAGGGGAAGCATTTAAATTAATAACTAAATTCTCTCACTTATCAGATTACTCTATTAACTGGACAAAATCAACATTATTACCTATTACAGAAAATTCATGGAATCCTACAAGTCAGGATCCACACTACTCCTTTCCTACAGGTAATTTAAAATACTTAGGTGTTAAAATTTCACCTAAGTTAACTGAATTAACTTCTTTAAATTTTTCACCATTATTGGATAGTATCCGTAGTGACCTGGAGCGCTGGAATAATCTTCCGATCTCTTTAATAGGACGGATAGCTACTATAAAAATGAAAGTTTTACCAAAGATTAATTATTTATTTTCAATGATTCCATTTAAACCTACGTCTAACTGGTTCCAATCGCTGGACTCTGCTATCATAAAATTCTATTGGAATAAAAAAAAAGCCAAAATTAGTCTATCTACTCTTCAGAAAAGTAAATCTAAAGGAGGTTTAGAGGCACCAAACTTTATGTACTATTATTTAGCTAATCAACTACAATATCTTGTGCTATCGACACAACCCAACAGAGATACTAACTGTTGGTTGGAATTGGAGCAGAAGGATTGTAATAATCTTAGACTGTCAGATTTACTCTTTATTACAAAATCAATAAGACGACATAATTGTTTTAAAAACCCAATGATAGCCGCCACCCTGACTGCCTGGTGGAAGGCATTAGAAATTACAAACTCCCAATTGGCGCCCTGTGGGCTCTCTCCCATTTGGCATAACCCCGACTTTCAACTTAATAATCAGTCGTTCCATTTAAGCCTATGGGAGCAGAAAGGAATTACACACCTTCATCATCTTTTCTCAGATAATAAGTTTATATTGTATACAAACTTGGTCCAGAAATATGAAATAAAAAAGGGAAATTTCTTACATTATCTGCAAGTTAAAAATATGGTTAAGAAACAAATCCCAACACTTCAGGATACGCTCCAACTGCCTGTCTTAGCTAAAGATATTATAAAGCTTTCTCCAACAACAATAAAGAAAATATCAAAAATATATAAGTTATTTTTATACACAAATAAAACGTATTTACCGACTTTAAAATGGGAAAAAGACTTGTCTATAGTTCCGGAACCAGACTTTTGGACCCAAATCTGTGAAAATGTATTTAAAATGACCAAACAGACAAATTTGCAACTTATCCAATATAAGATACTTCATAGAACATATATTACACAATATATGATGAAAAAAATGGGACTCTCTGACTCCGACATTTGTCTCCAGTGCTCACAAAACACTGGCGATACTTATCTTCATGCTTTATGGTCATGTACTCCAGTGCTGCATTTCTGGACTAAAATCTTGGAAAAGCTCGCTGATATATTAAACTGTAGGCTTCCTTTATCTCCAAGATTGTGTTTACTAGGTGACTTAACAATAACTGAGCTACCATGTAAACAATCTCAATCTATATTTATAGCCCTTACTATTGCTAAAAAAATAATCCTTGTCAATTGGAAAAATAAACAATCTCTAAATATCGACCACTGGTTAAACTTACTAATAAATTATATCTCAATGGAAAAAATCTCTGCCTTAAATAAAAATCAAGTATCAAGATTTAAACAAATATGGTCTATGTACATAGAATATTTTAATCTCAATTTGGCAACTTAATCCTGCCAAGATTCTGCCTGTTAACGAGAGCCACCACATCGTTACAACTTCTGTTTTCGCTGCTTCTGTATTTGGTATTTTGTATCTGATTGTTTTTATTTTTATATAGTCAGGAACCTAGTTGCTGCTAGTGGGCTCGAGCATACCACACTATACGACACTATACTCAATAACTCCTTAAGATCTATTTCTAGTGGGCATTAAGCATCAACACTTGGTGTTACTGCATGCTAATTAGTCAATTTTCTTGACGCCGTCCCCTGTGGTCGGGCGGGGGTGGTTCTGCCCCCCCCCCCCCCCCCCCCCCGTTGTCTGCTCGACGGTTGCGTCTTGGCCGCTCCCTGGGCCCCCTGTGGGGTGCGGTGTTGGGGTGCTTCCCCTGGTGCCCGGGGCGGTGCCGTCCCGGCGCGGTCCGCTGCTCCGTGCCCGGCGGCGCGGTTCGGGGTGGGTGGGCCTCCGGTGTGCCCCGTGGTTCCCTCTCCCCTCCCCCTTCCTCCCCCCCGTCGCCTCTCCCTCCTCGCCTCCTCCCGCCCATCCTCCCCTGCCTCCCGGTCCCTTTTCCCTTGTCGCCCTCCCTCCTCCTCCCCCCCCCCCCCCCCCCCCCCGCCTCCTGCCCTGCAGCCGCCCTTTCGCCTTCTTGTCGTCTTCTCCCCGCTTCCCCCCCCCCCCCCCCTTCCCTGTCTGCCCTGCGGCCCCTCCCCCTCCCTCTCCCTGGGCCTGGGGCTCCCTCCCCGGCCCGGGCGTCGGGCTCCGGGGGCCGGGCGAGGGTTTGGGGCCTGCCCCACTCCGGTATAACTCCTGGCGCCCCGGGCGGGCTCCGGTGGCCGGTGGGCTGTCCGGTAGCCCTGCTGCGCTGGCTGTCCGCCCATTGTGGTGCCGGGTGGATGAGGTGGGGGGCGGGTGGGGGTGGGGGTGCTGGGGGGCGGGCGTGCCACCTACACCCGCCGGGTTGGGTGAGGCCCCGCTGGTCGCTCCTCTTACTCACTTCACTAGCTTGCACTATACACTTTGTAAATATACACATAGGGTACACAACACATTTCTTGGTGGGGTGGGGAAGGGTGGAAACACCGTCTTCACCCTTCAACTCCCCTCCAATTTTAATGCACCTCACGTCCAAGGGGAGGGGTGAGTTGGGGCGGGGAGCCATCAGAGGGGATGGACTGCAGTGCCTGGCAGCGCTGTGGTCCCCCCCATTTGTGTCCCTGCCCCACCACTTTGTCCCTCCATTCCCTTTTTTAATGCACCACACATATACATGGGTGCTGGGGGTCCGGGTGTGTTCGGGGGTTTGGGGGTCGGGGGTGGTGGGGCCTGGGTCGTGGTGGATGGCGGGTTTGGGTGGGGTGCGGGGGGTCATGGGGGGATGGGGGCTGGGGACCGGTGGGGCGCTGTGGGGGCCCGCTGGGCCTCGTTCTGCGGCCTTGGGCTCGGGGGTGTGGCTGGGGCGGGGGTGTTCCGGGTGTCTGGGTCGGCTCGCCGACCGGTGTCCGCTCGGGTGGCTTGGGGGTGGCCTTGGTGCTGCCGCGGCCTGGGGATTCCGGGGGGGGTGCTCGCTTTGCTGGACCGCGGTTGACGGCTTCTTTCTTTGGTGGTGGTCCTTATGCATGCCAGATCCGTCGCACCAGCATCTACTGAAACTCAACAGAAGTACCCTCTCCCTCCCACAGCCCCTTGAATCAGTTGGTGCTGGTGTCTGTGGTTCTCACTTTGCTTTATCTATCCTTCCCTCCTTCCTCTCTTTAGTTTTTCCTCTGGTCACTTGAGATCTTAATTTATTAGAAGTATGAGGTTTCTGGGGTTGGCATAAGACTCTGGTTTTGTAACCACGCAGGAGGGGTCTTGTTGGTGCTGGACTTCACTTTGATGGATTGGATGTACTGGCTTCTATGGATCTCACTCTGCCTTATCGATCCTTCCCTCCTTCCTCTCTTTAGTTTTTCCTCTGGGCTCTTGAGATCTCGCTAAATTTGCTGGAATTTAGAGGCTTCCGGGGTTGGCGTAAGACTTTGATTTTGTAATCATGGGGAAGGCAGGAAGTGTTTGGTCGGTGCTGGATTTCACTTTGATTTACCTTTCTTTTCTCTTTATTTCTTTTTTTTTCTGACCTTTTCTCTGGTCTCCTGACCATTTAAACCTCACGACTCTGGCAAGATTCTGAAGTACCTGGTTAAGGCGAAGGGTAATGGGATATTTATAAGGTTTTAGGTGAATGAATGAGTATAAATTTATACGTATTTGCACGCACGCACACGCACGCACGCAAACGCACGCACGCACGCACGCACGCAAACGCACGCACGCAAACGCACGCACACATACACACAAAAAAAAAAAAAAAAAAAAAAAAAAAAAAAAAAGAGCAATGATGACAAGACGTTGAATCGGTAAGACTACCGAATGAACAATTCTGAGCTCTTAAAGAAAAAAAAACAAAAAAAAACAAAAAAAAAAAAAAAAACAAAAAAAAAAAAGAAACCCCTCAACGCCTCGGCTGCGCCTAGAAATTCTGTCCATAAGAATTAGGAACAGAATCGGTGACAAAGGGCAACCTTGGCAGAGTCCAACCCTCACTGGAAACGAATCCGACTTACTGCCGGTAATGCGGACCAGACTCTGGCAACGGTCGTACAGGGACCGAACAGCCCGTATCAGGGGGCCCGGTACCCCATACTCCCGAAGCACCCCCCACAGGACCCCCCGAGGGACACGGTCGAACGCCTTCTCCAAATCCATACATACATACATACGTACGTACGTACGTACGTACACACACACACACACATACACACACATATACACACACACACACATTGGATTTTGAATTTCAGCCAAGACTATCTTAGTTGAAATTTTATTACATCTTTCATAACACCTCCATCATCCCAGACTAACTATTTGTCCTCATAATAACTCCTTTTCATCTATTTTAGTGATGGCAAGATTCTGGTCCACGGTAGAAGAAGTGACAGCCCAATGATGTTATTAGGTCATAATCAGGAAGTAAACTGCATTGACTCAAAAAATGAACTGATCGTCAGTGGATCTAGAGACCAAACAACCAAGGTCACAATTCATTTTCCATTTTTATTGCACATTATAAGTGAGATAACAGCAATTATTGTTTTACTAGTTCATGATGTCAAAACTCTTTCTGTTTATGGACCATACATTCATGAGTTATTTTTAATGGGGCTGTGACTCTAATTCCTTCTCTAGATCTGGACATTGAACTCCAGCTGCCCCAGAGATGTAATTTCCCTGTATGACAGAGTCTGGTCTGTTGCAATTAGTCCTGCAGTAAGGTAGGAATTTACTCATACCAATACCAGCTTTCACAATTAACGTTTGAGTAAGGTGACAGGTATAATTTGTAAGGATGCATGATAATATCGGTGGCGATAATTATCAGCAATTATCGACCAATTTGATGTCAAACAACCCAAATAATAAAGAAATCCGCCGATAATTATCGGCAATTATCGACCAAATTGACGTCATAGAGATAAACCAGATAATAAAAATATCCGCCGATTATAATAATAGTCTTGCTGCGTTGGTCCATTTTTTGTGTTTGTGGCTCAAGTTGTGCCCAACTCCTTAACCCCTCTCCTCTCCTATGGTAGTGTCGCATATTTGTGACATCATAATACACGCGACCTTGTGTTTACAGAAGACGTATCATGGCGACATGGCAGTCGCCATTGTGGGCTTTCTTGACAGTGTCTCCCCAAAATGTTACCCTTGCAGTTGTTTGTTCCATTTTTTGAAACATGACTGTTGTTGTTGTTTTTTTTTTTTCGGGCTAACTCAAAATCAGTTACTGGTTGTTTCTGAAGCAGAGATATCAATAAAATTCAGCTTCATGGTGCTTTACACAATGTTTCAAGGTATTTGTATGTTAGACTTATAGTAGGACTCAAAAGTATAGTTGTATTCAATTTAATTTTGCAAACAATTATCGGCCTTACTTAGCGGTTTTCGACATCTGCACTTTCTAAATTATTGGTTTATCAGTATCGGTTGAAAATAGCATTATCGTGCATCCCTATAAAAGCTACTCAGATAAATTTTCCATGCTATTGTTCCAATGAGGTAAACACATCAGATCAGGCAAGGCAAGTATATTTGTAGAGCACAATTCCTACATAATTTTAGTTACAATAAGGCAAATAAAATAATTCCATAAAACATTAAAGTATATCATTCATTTATTAACTCATTCACTTCCAGCCATTTTCACAGAAGCAATCCCGTTCGCTCCTGACTGTTTTACTGAATTTTGACTGATTTTTCAAGGCCCACAGAATATTGTGTTCTATTGCTATAAAAGCATGGAACCTATCAAAAGAAAGATTAAAGTCTCTTCTTTCATCAGGGAAAAAAAGTATGTTTCTATCTGTTTCCGTTCTGCAGAAATTAGCATTAGAAGAGAGCTAAGTTTCATCAGTTTTCACAAATCTATTTAAAATTGTAAGTTATTTAGCTTTTTTTCTAGATGGTCCTGGTTGATCTCCTTTGCTCTGCTGTCACCTTCTGGCCGTTTGTGTAATAACTACCATTTCTGCAACCGTTCTTTGCAGTGAGAGGCTGCATCAAAGCCTTCTGTATGATCTAGCATAAAAAAAAAAAAAAACGTATAAATATGTTTTTGGGACACTTAAAACATGAAAAACAAACATATTTACATGTTATTGGAAGAAAATGAGTTAATATAAAAGTGAGCAGATGAAATACTTTTCATTGTCGTGTACAGCTGAGTCGAAGTGTTTATGGCCTATTTTGAAACATTGTCAGAACTGAGGCCTATCACATCTTTTGGAAGACAGTCTCAATTTTTAGCACCATAAAACTGAGGAGACCACTCCCTAGGACTCTCAGAGCCCAAGAAAGCTCATATCATAGATGGACTTTTGCTAGCATGAAAGGGCTTGTACGCAAGCATAGCGGGTTTCAAGTTTATTCTATGTGGGACACGAAGCCAGTGCCAAGACCTAAGCACTGGGTTTAAAGTATTTCCTTTTTCTACTCAGGACTCGAGCAGCAGCATTCTGGACGTACTGCTCTCTTATAGTACGTTCTGAGAATTCAGTGAGTATAGTAGTCAAGCCCGATGGAGACAACTTCCCAAACTTGGTCCTCAAGGGCCGGAGTCCCACAGGTTTAAGATATTTCTGTCCTCCAAACACACCTGATTCATTTAATCAGCTCATCAGCAAGCTCTGCAGAAGCCTGATTAAGAATCAGGTGTGTTGGAGAACAGAAACATCTAAAACCTGCAGGACTTTTTCTTTTTTTTTTTTTTGGTAACAAGTAGATAAAAAGCTTTTGTTGATGTTATCGATTAAAGTGGCTGTTAAATTCAGGTCCGAGTCCAATATTACAATTAGGTCTCTGACTTGGTTATTAAGTCTTACCCCGGGTTTACACCGGTTGCGTGTGCGGTGCGGCTGCGGTGCGGTGCGTCTTGACTGCGTGCTCCGGACGCGTCAATTTTTTGGCCAATCCACACCGGCTCCGCACAGCTGCGGTCCGGCAGCTCCGTCGCCGACCACTTCCCGCCGTGTCTCGCGTGACCGCGCGCGATCATGTGGCATTAAAAACAACGACAAACACACAGAAAGTCTGTGCTCAACAGAGAAGCAGAAAGAGAGGTGGACTTTTATTATTTTGTGGCTTTCTACCTCCATTATAAACCTCTCCTCGTCCATGTTCGCTGGTGTCTAAACCGTGAATGAGCACCTCACACGTTAACTCCAGGCCCGTCTACGCCCACATCACGTTTTGCTAGCATGCTTGCGAAATAGGAGCTGGCGAGTGTTTTATCTTGAAAGGTAACCGGAAATTTATTTTGAAACTGCGTCGGTCTTCCTGTCCCGCTCGATGTGTTTTGTGCTAGCTTGCCATTTGCCGGAGGCCGACCGCTGCGGCGTCCGGCAAAAATAGAAAATAGGCTATCCTTGCGGAAGGGCTGCGGCACGCCGCAGCTGAGACGCAGTCGACACGCAACGCACCCGCAAGCGGTGTAAACTGCACCATTCGAATGAATGGAATCTAATTGCTTGCGTCGCCGGAACGCACCGCAACCGCAACCGGTGTAAACCCGGGGTTAGAGAGGAGAGTCGCAAGGTGACTGATTAGTTTTTTTGATCAAACTTGTTTGTTTTCAATCTGGGATTTAGTGGAAGGGTGACAAACACTGCTCAAGCTACACAAATACTTCGCAGTGACATACTGTACCATACCCAATGTTTCCGCTCAGATTTATTTTATTTTTTTAAGCAGCGGGGGCAGTTCTCAGGAGCCGTGGAGGTCATAATAAAATGACACTTGACTGCTTGACTTCGATATTGTGGACGTCTTTTTAACTTGTAAAATCCTGTGTATAATACAGTAGCAACCTTTGGGGGGTGGGTTGTGGGTTAGGTAGTTTCCGACCAGGCAGTGAAGGCATCACATTGGCTGTTGTATTCTATTAATTCAGCCTGCTGTTTGGTAACTAAAACCTGTTGATTTAAAAGAGCGGTTAGCGCCATACATGGGCTGATTATTTCACCAATGTCATAATACGCATCTGTGTATAATACCCAAACCCCACACCTGCCTCTCAATCCCTTTTAAAAAGCAGTTTGTTTTTTTTTGTTTGTTTGTTTTTTAAATAATAATAAGGTCCATTGATTTGCTGGCATCCTTTATTATACTAGCCAACTTTTTTTCTTTTTTTTTCTTTCTGAGTGCCAAGGACATATTAAAAGGAAACTGACTGTAACGACAAGCTTGCTCTATATTATTTGTTTGTTACTAACATAACTATGAGATTAATTTTTCAAATATCATCCATCCATCCATTTTCTTGACCGCTTATTCCTCACAAGGGTCGCGGGGGCTGCTGGCGCCTATCTCAGCTGGCTCTGGGCAGTAGGCAGGGGACACCCTGGACTGGTTGCCAGCCAATCGCAGGGCACACAGAGACGAACAACCATCCACACTCACAAGCACACCTAGGGACAATTCGGAGCGCCCAATTAACCTGCCATGCATGTCTTTGGAATGTGGGAGGAGACCGGAGTACCCGGAGAAGACCCACGCGGGCACGGGGAGAGCATGCAAACTCCACCCAGGAAGGTCCGAGCCTGGACTCGAACCGGAGACCTCAGAACTGGGAAGCGGACGTGCTCAAATATCATTCATTAGTAAATATATTTTTAGTGTAGCGGAATAAGATGTTACCCTGCTTGATTTCCTTCAATCACAAAACCAAGCAGGGTAACATCTTATTCCGCCACACTAATGGATAATATATTTCATGTACATATGTTACTGGCAAATGTACGCATGTCTAAGTGCACTAGTATACATGACCAGGTTTATACATTTTCTTTTTGAAAAATATTAACCTAGTATTGTATTAATAATGACATAAGTCTAAATATACAATGTATATGGGGTAGGACTAGATAAGTTTTTAACTTCTTCCTACTCCCTTTTGAACATGTAAACTGTGATTTATTGATGATTGGATAAGGTTCTCCTTTTCTTTTCTTTTAATTTTTTATTTTTCTGCTACTTGTTTATATGTTCAATAAAATGAAAATCAATCAATCATTTCCAGCGTCTAATCGGAAGAATCAATCATTAGCACTTCCGCTTTGATTAAGCTGCATTGCAAAAGTCGCGTCGTGTTTGGACCCTTCATAAACATTGATTGAACGTTCAAGGGCCATCGAGAGGTAAATGGGCAGTTAGACTATTTTGTTTTTTCAAATGTATCGTGAAATTTTATTATAGTCTGTAGATTTTTAGATACATTTTGAAACTCCGGATGACAGAGTTGCTGGCCGGCGAGCCACCATAGCGGCGCAAAGTCTGTTACTGTTTTTGTAAAAGTAAATGTAGTGATGTGTGCTGGCCAATAGATGGCAGTGTAGCTTCAAGGGACCTGAGGCTTCTGGGATTGTCAGAGAGGATTGAGAAGGGAGTAAAAAAAATAAAGTAGCCAGCGGATGCTAGCATAAAACGGAATGTGAATGCTTTTTTTTTTTTTTTTTTTTCACACAATAACATTATAAACTGCATTTAATGTTTTAAATCACAGAAATATTACTACATTTGACAAAATTAATATCTGAAGACATGTTTTCTTTCTCTTGCTGGCTAATAGTCACCTTCGGTTCGTCCGATGATCCTTCCATTGTCTTAAAACCACTTACTCTCACAAGGGTCGCGGGATGCTGGTCCCTATCCCAGCTGGCCTCGGGCAGTAGGCAGGGTACACCCTGAGCTGGTTGCAATGATGACCATGAATAATGTTATGAATGGATCGCTGCTGAAGTGACGTGACTTTAAGGTGCCATCGGATTGAACAAGGAGTTGTGTTTTGTGCCAAGTAGACATGGCATCCTATATTTATTTTTTGTGCTGATTTTAGTTGAAGTTTGCTTGAAAATCTCTTTTTTCTTCAGCCACAGCACCCAAAGATGTAAAAGAGGGGTATAGGCATTGCTTATAAATAGATACATGAAAGAACTTTACTATACTTGTAATTTATGGCGAGTGACTACTGCTGACTACTGACTTTGAATGGATGGATGGGTTTTTATTTGTCATTAAACTACAAGTTACTACTTCATAATTATTAGTAATACTACTACTATTACTAGTAATTAATAGTTAATTACTCTGTAATTTTTACATAATTTATCCTTCAATTTCATTCATGAGCATTCAGCTTTCAGCATTCCCATGCAATTTTTCCAGAAATTGCACTTAGTCTAGTTATATATATTATTTTGCTTGCTTGCTCTTCAAATGCAGCCTTTTGTTTGTTGTGAAGTTGGTTTGTTTTATGTACATGTATACTGTTTTTTTCTTCCTAAAGTAAAAGATTAGGTTAGCCCATCAATTTCTGTTAAGTAGCATGCTTTAATAATAATAATAATAATAATAATAATAATAATAGCCCTTTGAATAACACATAGATGTGCCAAACAAATGGGGATAACATTTTTTTACTTAGTGTAACCACTGCTCCATTCACCATAAAAAAAAAGGTGTTGGGATAAAATAAATAAATAAATAAAATCCTCCTTAATAAAACGCCGAGGTATTGGATCCGGACTCGGGATCGGCCGACCTCAAAATGAGGTGACTTGGACTCGGGTCCAAAAAAGTGTGATCGGGACATCCCTATTTATAACACACAGTCTCTATTTGTGGCTAGGTTGTTGACACTTATGGCATGTAATGTTGATCCAGTAAGATTGTAATTACCTAATTTCAAAACCTGGTGAGGTCCACTACAACCCCATTCCCCCCCCCCAATCATTTCCTGACATGTAGAACTGATTTGAAAAAGGGTGTGTGTGCTAATCTGTAGGCAATATTTAACCGCTCAATCATGGATGCATGCACAAGATTCCTCCCACCTCCTTAATTCCCATGTTTCTTTTTTTTTCCAGATGTATATGTATATAAGATTTGTCAGTGAGGCTTTATTGTAGCCAAGTTGCAAAGGCAGGTGCATGATTGTCGCCCCCTTCTTTTCCTTGATGAATGTGGAAAGAGAGTGAGTCATCTACCATTCAGAATCCCTTTCCACTCATTATTTTCGGATAGAGATAAGGCTTTACAGGTGCTTACTTACACTGTTGGTGGTTATTTTTAATTTTTTTAATTGACAGTCTGAAACACTATGTTTTGAAAAGCCTACATCACAGCAAGCTTGTTATCAACTATATTTTATGAATTGAATGAATGAATGAATGAATGAATGCCATTTTAATTATTGTGTATGCATACAAGTATGTCCAGTCTGCACAAGCTTATGACGCTAAACAATTAAAATGACTCGATACCAACAGACTCTCAAGTCAAAAACTGTCTTGTCGTCTTTTACAAGCTTTAGAGACAAAATTTGCAATCACAGAACCAACAAAATAAAAAGCTATTAAATTGTTTACTTATCCGGCCAAAAGAAGTCATCAGGGTTCTGTTCTTTAAAGTTCACAGTATAAGAGATAATAAAATTCAGTTGCCACATCATTCAAGTCACACATTTCACACAAGCTATTGTCTTCAGGAATATTAATAATGATGATATTTGAATTATGCTATTATGAGACCATTATGGTGGTTATTTCATCATTATTTGCATATGGTAATATGCAGGAAGTTGTTTTCTTCCATTTCATATTTTTTTTGGATTGGCTTGTGGAGGTTTTTTTTACAGTGGCCCTGAAGTGCCTGACAGCAAATAACTAAACACAATGGCAGATGAAAAAACACAAAAGCAAATCAAAAACACAACAAATAACTAATCATAGCAGCAAATAATTTTTTTTTACAGTAATTAACTAATCACAACAACAAATAACTAAACACAACAGTATATCAAAAAACAAATAAATGAAGACAACATAAAAAAAACAACAACAACAAAAAACTAAACACTACAGCATATAAACAAAAACCCACAACAACAAATAAATAAACATATCAAAAATAGGTGCAGGGCATTAAATTCATTAATTCAGCCTCATGCTTTTGCCGCTTTTCCATTAGCCCCAAACGGCACGACACCACACAGCCTCTGTTCCGTTGCTTTTCTATTACAACAGGTGAGCGATAGGATGGGGGCGGGATCAACTGTACTGTCCAAGCATGCACACTCGCAGGGCGTGGGGTTCTGCCTAGTGATGGCACTTGTGACTCTTTGAATGGCACCTCTATCCATCCATCTTCTACCGCTTAGCCAAGATCGGGTCGCGGGGGCAGCAGCTTTAAGAGACCTCGGCGCCTCCCGCCGGTGGGACATGCCTAGAACACCTCTTCAGGGAGGTGTCCAGGAGGGATCAGAACCAGATGCCCGAGCTGGCTCCTCTCAACAAGGAGGAGCAGCGGCTCGACTCTGAGTCCCTCCTGGATGACCGCGCTTCTCACCCATCTCTAAAGCCTAATTCACACTGTCTGCGGAACGCACGCGTTGCGTTTTCCGTACGGCCGCCGCAAGGACTGCAATTCACACTGCGTGAGATCCGTGTCCAGAAATCTGCTCCCGACAGACCACAAGGGGTTCATGCTGGAGAGTTGAGTTCACCCAATAACAACCGTGTATATAGAGTCCTAATTGTAAACAATAGCCACGCTTGCCTGTTGTCACATCGAAATCTACTCCCGACAGACCACAAGATCACGTGGGGTTCACGCTGGAGAGTTTAGTTCACCCGATAACAACCGTGTATAGTCCTATTTGTAAATAATAGCCACGCTTGCCTGTTGTCACATCGATATGCTTTTTGGACATTATTTCTGGGACTTCTACCATGGCCGTTCTCCATGGGTAAGTACGTTTTGTGTTTAAATGGTGTCATTTTGTCGTGTTTAATTTATTCTGAGCTCATTTTTTGTCTTAAATGTCCAACTGATGTCATGTTATGTAGCTAGCTAGCTTCCCTCCCCAAAAAGAACGAGTTCGCAAACAGTTTTAATTTGAAATATACCGGATTTACCTTGATGCGAGACGCCCGATTTCCTGTCCGGCTCGTGTAATTTCTTCAGTTTCATGAAAATCCGCATGCGGCGTCCGGAAGAAATAGAAAACCTTCCGCATCACCGCAGTCATTCCACACCGCAGACGCACCGCACCGAAGCTGGTGTGAATTGACATGTAGACTTGAATGCGTTCTATCCTTGCGGCGTCCATACGGCCGCCGTACGGAGAACGCACCGCGTCCGTTCCGCAGCAAGTGTGAATTGGGCTTAAGGGAGAGCCCGGACACCCTGCAGAGGAAACTCATTTTGTCCGCTTGTATCCGGGATCTTGTTCTGCTTTATCCACAGCTCATGACCATAGGTTAGGGTAGGAATGTAGATCGACTGGTAAATCGAGAGCTCCGCCTTTCCGCTCAGCTCCTTCTTCACCACAACGGAACGATATAGAATCTGCATCACAGCAGATGCTACACCGATATGCCTGTCGATCCAAATACGCAGTTATTAGGACAAGTGCATCGTTAGCCAACATGTTTATTTGACGACTTTAGCTAGCAACGTGTCTCGTAAACCTGCCTCGAATAACCCTAAATTCCTCATGTAACGGGAACACCTCGAACGTCACTTCACAAATGATTGACATAAATGGACATAGCAACCAATAAAAGTTGAAATACAACCTTAATGTGACCATTCAGCACGAAAGTAAACATAAGACGTATGACATAGCACCAGCATCCTACCTTGTTGTAGAAGCGTACTGTCATCGGTAAACACCGCAGCGGAGGTTTGTAATCTGAATCGTGCTCATCTGAAATTCCTGAATATCTTTCTCCTACGAGTGTATTACTACTTTAATGTAAATGAACTATGCACTGCACAATTCACCAGGGAGAGACTCGACAGCTTTGAGCAGCTTGCTGTGTGTACCTGCAGCTCATGCACCTGCACCCCAGAGTAAAGATACAGTCGGATAAGTGGAAAAGTTGTGAAATGCCGTGTATGTGATAATGTAGGCTAGTCTGTTGATGTATTGTAAATTTACTACATAATGAAATGTTTTGATCGCTCCTCGATCGATGTCGCCACATCTATGAAAGACCAATCCAATGCGTCACAATGAACCCTCTGTCTCGAGTCGCAGAATATCACCACAAATGTTCCTTTTATGCTTGTTTAAGTCGGATGAAGTTCCAATCAATTGAGCTATAAAATATTAAATTTGAAGATGAAAAATGAACATGATATGGTTGTTCCAAAACGAGTCTCGCCGCGGCCCACCGCAAAATGCACGCAGCACAGCAGCACATATTTGGAGTGACTTGTGCTCCTATGTTCAGTGTTCCCGCGTTTATAACGGGATCATCTTTCGCAGCCTTGCTATTTCGCAGACCCTACGTCCTGTCGGGGACATATGGGCATCTGCGGATTCGTCTCAACAAGAGCTTTCCAAGGGTGTCTGTTCCCATCGCTCCATGACATTGCATTCCGGAGATAGAAGGCCGACAAAGTCGAATTTTTACCCGGGATGGCAACCATTCGCCGGTGGGGTAACTTTTTGAAAATCCTCGGTGTCGTGGCTGGAGGTCTCTAGGCGGCCGTTTCTCCTCAACCCTAAATCCTGCCGGGGACATATGGGCATCCGCGGATTTGTCTTGAAGAGACCTTTCCAATGCTGTATGGCCCGTCACATTCCGACCTTGCCCGTTGGGTTCGCGACCTTGTGTTGTGGAGATGGAGGCCATCAGTGCTCCCAAGCCTCCCAGTCAAAATAGATTTCTCAGCCTCATATCATCATCATCATTAAACTTAAGAGTGTCATTTCTAACGGCTGTTTTTTGTTGTTGCTATGTTTTTGTTTTTTGTTTTTTTATTTTGGGGAATACATACCGGCTCGGGAAAAAAAATGGATCGATCGCCCATATATTTTTGTTTCTCAAATAAATGTTTTGGATATTAATTTAATTCTATTTTATTGTTTTATCATTATTTTAAAACCTACAAAGGTGTGAACACTGGGAGTGTATAGGCCTACTGTATTTAAATAAGAGATAAGTACAGTATGCGAGAAAACATTAATGTCTAACGAGTGCATGTATAAAGTACGTGGTGAGGTGTTAGCGTTAAAACATAAATAAAACATAAATAAATAAAAAACGTATAATATGACCGAAAAAACCCCATTTAGAATAAATGAAAAAAAATATATGCAGTGCTGTACAATAAGTAAATTAAAAAAACGTACTTTTAATGGGAAAAAAACCTAAAAGATGAATGAAAAAGCATTCATAATAAACTAAAAATCAGTGCCAGTGTTTTACAGGGACTAAAAAATGTCAGCCAATGTAGTGATGCATCGGAATCGAATCAAATTGTAAGCCTATGAATTGCAATTTAATTGAATCGTGGACCTCTGAATCGGAATCATGAGGTACCCATCGATTAGTAATAGTATGTGTGAGCCGGGTGAATTTATTCAATCATACTATGTATAATAATATACAAAACATATTCATATTCATATTAACATATTCTTTTTCAGTTGAGTTGAGTTGAGTTGAGTTGAATACCCTTGCTTTACCTCCCTGTCCCATTCCCTTTTAATTCCATTTTCACAAGACTACTTTGAGACCTGACTGATGCGCCTATCTCATCAATAACACATTTGTTTGGACTGTCTGTAATTATCTGTGCCATTCCACCCGCACTCTGCGCCCCCTTTCACCACATTGCCTTAAAAAAAAAAAAAAAAAAATGCTTGTTTAAGAAAAATCACTAAGGGGCCATAAACATAGGGTGTAAAACTTCTTTAAGAAGATGTTTGGTTACAAAAGAAGTAATAATTATGTTTGTAAAATTCCCAAAAAATTGTCCAACATATTTGTTTTGTTTGGAAAAAAAAAAAAAAAAAAATAGACACTGCGATTCTTCTTCCACTGGTCTTTATTTGCGGCTCTTTTCTTCTTTTGGTTTTGGAGCAACTCCCAAAGACTGAGCTGCTCCATTGCTTCAGTGTAATACCACAATCACAGTTCAAAGGGATGCTGATTTGATAACTGTTTTCATGATGTCAAAGCTTCTCAGGGCACAGGTGGTCCATAATTGGATGGAGGCAAATTTTATAATGTACAGTGGTCCCTCACTACTTTGCAATTCAGTTATTGTGGATTCACTGTATAGCAGATTTTCATTTCTAACTAATTGGTGACATTTGTAACCCGGTTTCAGATTAAAGTAAGCCATTTTAAGATTAAAAAAGAAAAACTTCATAAGCAACTTGGTAATTGGTCTACATTTTGCATCCTAAACGTTAAATTTATTAAGTGTAACAAGTGTTTAGAAGGGTGGGAGCTGTGTGCGGGGTTTATAATGGCTTAATAGAGGTAAAAAATAAAAAAATAAATCAACCCCCCAAAAATATAAGTCAACCTCTACTTGGCGGAAATTCACTTATTGCATTGGGGGGTTGGAACGTATCACCAGCCAAAATTGAGGGAATATTGTATATGCAGATTTTATTAGCGACTCATACCAGGAGAGCCATTATTTGTTAGTTTGGCTTTGATGATCTCTCACGTTGAGTAACTGAAATCCAATTATGTCGGCACATTATTCCGTGCCACATTCTTGCCAAACTAGGCGCTGCCCTGATTTTGAGTTTGTGTGGGATGCATGCAACACTGACCATTAGTGTAGGAAAAAGGGGGCCTGGGCAGGAGCCAGTGAAGGGAGAAGCTACCCTGAAGGGAGGTGAAAACAGGGAGGGGGAACAGAATTGTTTTGTCTTGAATTCCTCAAGCACAACTACAAAGATCTTCCAGGGGCCAAAAGCGCTTTTGAACATTTTAAAAGAAGAAAATGATTGTTGGATAAACCGTCAGCTATTCGCCACGTTCTCACCAACACCAGGGGGGATGACCTTTGACATTTAGTATCAAAGTACAGGCTGACGCCACAGCAGCCACCCAGCCAGCCTGAGTCTGCCTTCTCTGCGTGCCTCCCCACCACAACCAACGCCACCCAACCTCACACACTCCAATTTCACCCCCACTGCTCTGCCCCACTCAACCTCAAGAAAAAGCCTGAAATTCATGTCTTTCTCATTGCTCTCTCCCAAGCCGTCCCTGTGGCTCAGAAGTCAAGAATTCAATTAGTAAAAAAAAAAAAAAAAGAATAAGACGAAGAAAAGAGGCAGGCTGCAACAATGCGATAAGGGGGCAGAATGTGCGTTCCCACAGGCTAAAAGCAGGGCGCCTTCCCTGGGGCCCATCGGGCCAAAAGATGCACACGGCAGGAGGTGAGAATAATCACAGCTCACTCTGAACCCCCTCATTACACATACACACACTCACCTTAAATTACTTATCATGCATGGAGAGCTACATACATTACAGCCATTCCTTTGAGAGAGACGCACTTCATAGACGGTTCTCACAACTACCACAGAGACAGCCACCACCAAGTCACAAAACAAGACTCACAAATACATACAGTAGTTACACATTGGATAATACAATACACAAATCCCGATCCAATGAAGTTGAGACCTTGGATAAAACGTAAATAAGTTTAGACAGAATACAATGATTTGCCAAGGTTCCTTAAAAGCTGGGACAAGGGCATGCTTACCACTACGTTCCTTTTAACCAGAGGTGGACAGTGTGTTGGTAGTGACGTACTGTTGGTCGTTGACGGACCCCCGTTTTGCTGACGAATGGCGAATGACGAGAAACTTGGGGGAAAAAAATGGCACACTAATAAACGACAGAGGTGAGTTTACGCCCATCGGTGTTATTGCCACTCAATGAAACTAATAAATGAATTGTAATGTAACACATTTCACATACAATAATGATAACCGCGTTTCAAATATTGACAAGAAATTATCAGAAACATTGTGGGGGCTTTCGCCTCGACAAAACTGAAACATACAGCTAACGTTTGGTTAGCTAGCGGTTAGCATTCGCGCCTGTAGCATGTAAACACGGACTTTTTGTAAGTCCGTGCATGTAAAAAGAATCCCACAAATAATGACTAACTTAAGTAATTTCAATCACAACTAGAAAATGCCATTTCTGGAGAAATGGCGTGTGAAGGCTGGAGAGCTGAATGAATACCTGTGGAATGATTTGGAATAATGTTGAATGATGTCGAATGATATTGAATGATATTCAATGGGGTTGAATGGAAAGTGTAGAATGTGGGAATAATCGGCTACGAAATCGGAAGTTGTGAATTTTAGAACTGAAAAGCTGTAAGAGCTCATGGCGTGAATTACTGGAATAGATTGAAGTTGGAATGAAGTAAATAGGATGATTAATGTGGAAGTAAATGGAAAGTGTAGAATGTAGGAATAATCGTCTACGAAATCGGAAATTGTGAATTTTGGAACTGAAAAGCTGGAAGAGCTCATGGCGTGAATTACTGGACTAGATTGAAGTTGGAATGAAGTAAATCGGATGAATAATGTGGAAGTAAATGGAAAGTGTAGAATGTGGGAATAATCGGCTACGAAATCGGAAATTGTGAATTATGGAACTGAAAAGCTGGAATAGCTCATAGCATGAAATACTGGAATGTACTGAAGTTGGAATGAAGTAAATCAGATGAATGATGTGGAATTAAATAGAAAGTGTAGAATGTGGGAATAATCGGCTACGAAATCGGAAATTGTGAATCTTGGAACTGAAAAGCTGGAATAGCTCATAGCATGAAATACTGGAATGTACTGAAGTTCGAATGAAGTAAATCGGATGAATAATGTGGAAGTAAATAGAAAGTGCAGAATGTGGGAATAATCGGCTACGAAATCGGAAATTGTGAATTTTGGAACTGAAAAGCTGGAATAGCTCATAGCATGAATTACTGGAATGTACTGAAGTTGGAATGAAGTAAATCGTATGAATGTGGAAGTAAATGGAAAGTGTAGAATGTGGGAATAATCGGCTACGAAATCGGAAATTGTGAATTTTGGAACTGCAAAGCTGGAATAGCTCATAGCATGAATTACTGCAATGTACTGAAGTTGGAATGAAGTCAATCGGATGAATAATGTGGAAGTAAATAGAAAGTGCAGATTGTGGGAATAATCGGCTACGAAATCGGAAATTGTGAATTTTGGAACTGAAAAGCTGTAAGAGCTCATTGCGTGAATTACTGGAATAGATTGAAGTTGGAATGAAGTAAATAGGATGATTAATGTGGAAGTAAATGGAAAGTGTAAAATGTAGGAATAATTGGCTACGAAATCGGAAATTGTGAATTTTGGAACTGAAAAGCTGGAAGAGCTCATGGCGTGAATTACTGGAATAGATTGAAGTTGGAATGAAGTAAATCGGATGAATAATGTGGAAGTAAATGGAAAGTGTAGAATGTGGGAATAATCGGCTATGAAATCGGAAATTGTGAATTTTGGAACTGAAAAGCTTGAAGAGCTCATTGCTTGAATTACTGGAATATTTTTTTATGTTGGAATGAAGTAAATAGGATGATTAATGTGGAAGTAAATGGAAAGTGTAGAATGTAGGAATAATCGGCTATGAAATCGGAAATTGTGAATTTTGGAACTGAAAAGCTGTAAGAGCTCATGGCGTGAATTACTAGACTAGATTGAAGTTGGAGTGAAGTAAATCGGATGAATAATGTGTAAGTAAATGGAAAGTGTAGAATGTGGGAATAATCGGCTACGAAATCGGAAATTGTGAATTTTGGAACTGAAAAGCTGGAATAGCTCATGGCGTGAATTACTGGAATAGATTGAAGCTGGAATGAAGTAAATAGGATGAATAATGTGGAAGTAAATGGAAAGTGTAGAATGTGGGAATAATCGGCTACGAAATTGTGAATTTTGGAACTGAAAAGCTGGAAGAGCTCATGGCGTGAATTACTGGACTAGATTGAAGTTGGAATGAAGTAAATCGGATGAATAATGTGGAAGTAAATGGAAAGTGTAGAATGTGGGAATAATCGGCTACGAAATCGGAAATTGTGAATTATGGAACTGAAAAGCTGGAAGAGCACATAGCATGAATTACTGGAATGTACTGAAGTTGGAATGAAGTAAATCGTATGAATGTGGAAGTAAATGGAAAGTGTAGAATGTGGGAATAATCGGCTACGAAATCGGAAATTGTGAATCTTGGAACTGAAAAGCTGGAATAGCTCATAGCATGAAATACTGGAATGTACTGAAGTTCGAATGAAGTAAATCGGATGAATAATGTGGAAGTAAATAGAAAGTGTAGAATGTGGGAATAATCGGCTACGAAATCGGAAATTGTGAATTTTGGAACTGAAAAGCTGGAATAGCTCATAGCATGAATTACTGGAATGTACTGAAGTTGGAATGAAGTAAATCGGATGAATAATGTGGAAGTAAATAGAAAGTGCAGATTGTGGGAATAATCGGCTACGAAATCGGAAATTGTGAATTTTGGAACTGAAGAGCTGTAAGAGCTCATGGCGTGAATTACTGGACTTGATTGAAGTTGGAATGAAGTAAATCGGATGAATAATGTGGAAGTAAATGGAAAGTGTAGAATGTGGGAATAATCGGCTATGAAATCGGAAATTGTGAATTTGGGAACTGAAAAGCCGGAATAGCTCATAGCATGAATTACTGGAATAGATTGAAGTTGGAATGAAGTAAATCGGATGAATAATGTGGAAGTAAATGGAAAGTGTAGAATGTGGGAATAATCGGCTACGAAATCGGAAATTGTGAATTTTGGAACTAAAAAGCTGGAATAGCTCATAGCATGAATTACTGGAATATACTGAAGTTGGAATGAAGTAAATCGGATGAATAATGTGGAAGTAAATGGAAAGTGCAGAATGTGGGAATAATCGGCTACGAAATCGGAAATTGTGAATTTTGGAACTGAAAAGCTGGAATAGCTCATGGCGTGAATTACTGGAATAGATTGAAGTTGTAATGAAGTAAATAGGATGAATAATGTGGAAGTAAATGGAAAGTGTAGAATGTGGGAATAATCGGCTATGAAATCGGAAATTGTGAATTTTGGAACTGAAAAGCTGGAAGAGCTCATTGCGTGAATTACTGGAATATTTTGAAGTTGGAATGAAGTAAATTGGATGAATAATGTGGAAGTAAATGGAAAGTGTAGAATGTGGGAATAATCGGCTATGAAATCGGAAATTGTGAATTTTGGAACTGAAAAGCTGGAAGAGCTCATGGCGTGAATTACTGGAATAGATTGAAGCTGGAATGAAGTAAATAGGATGAATAATGTGGAAGTAAATGGAAAGTGTAGAATGTGGGAATAATTGGCTACGAAATCGGAAATTGTGAATTATGGAACTGAAAAGCTGGAAGAGCACATCGCATGAAATACTGGATTGGAATGAAGTAAATCGGATGAATAATGTGGAAGTAAATAGAAAGTGTAGAATGTGGGAATAATCGGCTACGAAATCGGAAATTGTGAATTTTGGAACTGAAAAGCTGGAAGAGCTCATGGCGTGAATTACTGGACTAGATTGAAGTTGGAATGAAGTAAATCGGATGAATAATGTGGAAGTAAATGGAAAGTGTAGAATGTGGGAATAATCGGCTACGAAATCGGAAATTGTGAATTTTGGAACTGAAAAGCTGGAAGAGCACATAGCATGAAATACTGGAATGTACTGAAGTTGGAATGAAGTAAATCGGATGAATAATGTGGAAGTAAATAGAAAGTGTAGAATGTGGGAATAATCGGCTACGAAATCGGAAATTGTGAATCTTGGAACTGAAAAACTGGAATAGCTCATAGCATGAAATACTGGAATGTACTGAAGTTGGAATGAAGTAAATCGGATGAATAATGTGGAAGTAAATAGAAAGTGTAGAATGTGGGAATAATCGGCTACGAAATCGGAAATTGTGAATTTTGGAACTGAAAAGCTGGAATAGCTCATGGCGTGAATTACTGGAATAGATTGAAGCTGGAATGAAGTAAATAGGATGAATAATGTGGAAGTAAATGGAAAGTGTAGAATGTGGGAATAATCGGCTACGAAATCGGAAATTGTGAATTTTGGAACTGAAAAGCTGGAATAGCTCATGGCGTGAATTACTGGAATAGATTGAAGCTGGAATGAAGTAAATAGGATGAATAATGTGGAAGTAAATGGAAAGTGTAGAATGTGGGAATAATCGGCTACGAAATTGTGAATTTTGGAACTGAAAAGCTGGAAGAGCTCATGGCGTGAATTACTGGACTAGATTGAAGTTGGAATGAAGTAAATCGGATGAATAATGTGGAAGTAAATGGAAAGTGTAGAATGTGGGAATAATCGGCTACGAAATCGGAAATTGTGAATTATGGAACTGAAAAGCTGGAAGAGCACATAGCATGAATTACTGGAATGTACTGAAGTTGGAATGAAGTAAATCGTATGAATGTGGAAGTAAATGGAAAGTGTAGAATGTGGGAATAATCGGCTACGAAATCGGAAATTGTGAATCTTGGAACTGAAAAGCTGGAATAGCTCATAGCATGAAATACTGGAATGTACTGAAGTTCGAATGAAGTAAATCGGATGAATAATGTGGAAGTAAATAGAAAGTGCAGAATGTGGGAATAATCGGCTACGAAATCGGAAATTGTGAATTTTGGAACTGAAAAGCTGGAATAGCTCAAAGCATGAATTACTGGAATAGATTGAAGTTGGAATGAAGTAAATCGGATGAATAAGGAAGTAAATGGAAAGTGTAGAATGTGGGAATAATCGGCTACGAAATCGGAAATTGTGAATTTTGGAACTGAAAAGCTGGAATAGCTCATAGCATGAATTACTGGAATGTACTGAAGTTGGAATGAAGTAAAATCGGATGAATAATGTGGAAGTAAATAGAAAGTGCAGATTGTGGGAATAATCGGCTACGAAATCGGAAATTGTGAATTTTGGAACTGAAGAGCTGTAAGAGCTCATGGCGTGAATTACTGGACTTGATTGAAGTTGGAATGAAGTAAATCGGATGAATAATGTGGAAGTAAATGGAAAGTGTAGAATGTGGGAATAATCGGCTACGAAATCGGAAATTGTGAATTTGGGAACTGAAAAGCTGGAATAGCTCATGGCGTGAATTACTGGAATAGATTGAAGTTGGAATGAAGTAAATAGGATGAATAATGTGGAAGTAAATGGAAAGTGTAGAATGTGGGAATAATCGGCTATGAAATCGGAAATTGTGAATTTTGGAACTGAAAAGCTGGAAGAGCTCATTGCGTGAATTACTGGAATATTTTGAAGTTGGAATGAAGTAAATTGGATGAATAATGTGGAAGTAAATGGAAAGTGTAGAATGTGGGAATAATCGGCTATGAAATCGGAAATTGTGAATTTTGGAACTGAAAAGCTGGAAGAGCTCATGGCGTGAATTACTGGAATAGATTGAAGCTGGAATGAAGTAAATAGGATGAATAATGTGGAAGTAAATGGAAAGTGTAGAATGTGGGAATAATTGGCTACGAAATCGGAAATTGTGAATTATGGAACTGAAAAGCTGGAAGAGCACATCGCATGAAATACTGGATTGGAATGAAGTAAATCGGATGAATAATGTGGAAGTAAATAGAAAGTGTAGAATGTGGGAATAATCGGCTACGAAATCGGAAATTGTGAATTTTGGAACTGAAAAGCTGGAAGAGCTCATGGCGTGAATTACTGGACTAGATTGAAGTTGGAATGAAGTAAATCGGATGAATAATGTGGAAGTAAATGGAAAGTGTAGAATGTGGGAATAATCGGCTACGAAATCGGAAATTGTGAATTATGGAACTGAAAAGCTGGAAGAGCACATAGCATGAAATACTGGAATGTACTGAAGTTGGAATGAAGTAAATCGGATGAATAATGTGGAAGTAAATAGAAAGTGTAGAATGTGGGAATAATCGGCTACGAAATCGGAAATTGTGAATCTTGGAACTGAAAAACTGGAATAGCTCATAGCATGAAATACTGGAATGTACTGAAGTTGGAATGAAGTAAATCGGATGAATAATGTGGAAGTAAATAGAAAGTGTAGAATGTGGGAATAATCGGCTACGAAATCGGAAATTGTGAATTTTGGAACTGAAAAGCTGGAATAGCTCATAGCATGAATT